>NW_017275019.1:242024-281111 GCF_001594065.2 Cyphomyrmex costatus | reverse complement strand
AGGGCTTTCAAGTCTTATTGATAAGCGCTATAAATAGCATGTATCCAATCGAACCGTGTTCAATCGTGTGCAAAGTAACGACAAAAGTAACTGTAAATTTCGTTACCGTTACCCAAAAAATGTAACTCGTTACCGTTACAGTTACCAAAAAAAGAAAGTAACGCAGTTACCAGTAAAGTTACCAAAAAAGTAACTTGTAACTGTAACTTCGTTACAAGTAACGAGTTACTTCCATTCCCTGGCTACCTGGAACACTATGTAATTAAAATTACTATAAAGTTAATAAAAGCTTGTATACAATAATTGTTAATAGTAAAACAAAGTCAAATAATACTTATATAATGTAAAATAAAAAAACTATTAAGAGTGAAGAGTATTAAAACTAATAGATAGTAATTATAAATATAAAGCTGAGAATAACAATATAAATAAGAAACTATAAAACAGTATTGAGTAATTATAAATATAAAACTGAGTGTATAATATAGTCGCAAGATATTTGTGTGAGACTGCATTAAATGATATTATACTCTAATTGAAATGGTAGAAAGTGAAATAATGTAGTTGGTAATAATAATTATTAATAAAAACTGATGTGACTATGAGATGTATAAAATTATTCCATGCAAAATCACTTACATGTTATAAATATTAGAAGTAACGGATAATAACGTTCTTGTCGAGTGTTCATGTGATAATGTGACTTTTAAATATCGTTATTATAAACTATTGAAAATATTAAAAATATGGAAATCATATGTGAGAAAGTAAACAATCATATGTTTTGTCAAGGAGTTCAGTGTCGGTTTGTAAATTTAGACTATTTTTTTGTTTACGAATATGAATCATCTCTGATATGAGTCTTTTATTTAAAGAAACTTCTTTGTCTAGAATTTTAATGTTATCCCAATTGAAATCATTCGAAAATTGTAATCTATGATTGGTAATGACTGAATTTTGTTGTGTGTTACGATTTATGTAATTTTTATGTTTAGATATTCTAGTTTTAAGTGTTCTATTGGTTTGTCCAACATATGACGCATCGCAATCTTTGCATGAAATTTTATAAACGTCACTATGAAACATAGTGTGTAATTTGTCTTTTTGTACTTTAATTATATTACTGAGACTATTGATGCCTTTGTAAGCTACTCTAAATGTTGAACAATCCTTGAAGTAATTTTTGATTGTGTTAGATAAGTTAGATATGTATGGTAAAATGAAATAATTTGTTGCGTATAATTCTTAAGTTTCCCGCGAATGTTCCTACATTACTTCGAGCGTTCGCATGTATCCGTAGATTATTAAGTTACTAGTTTCGAGTATGTTCCGCAGCGCCACATTCTAGTGTATTTTCTTTGCGTTCGTTACCTAGCCTTACGTTTTTCCGTTAAGAAGCGTGATTCCCGCGCAAGTCAGTCTCTCACGCAGCTTCATAGTGGCAATAGTATTGCAATAAAGAGCATTTTTATACATCAAGTGTTTTTTGCATTTATTTTCGTGCGTGCAATCCACGTATCGAAATCAAGATATAATTAGCGTACACATACGCACGTGACGCAGTTTCACAAGGGGAAATATCAAAGGTTTCCCCAACATAATTGATTTTAGTCTTATTATTATTGTTGTCAATGATATTAGTAGTTGATGTGATTCTGTTATGTAAGTCAAGTTTTTTATGTATTCTTTTATTGATAGTGTTAAAAATAAAATTTAAAGGATAACCCCATTATTCAATAGAATTTTAATGATTTTGTCAAAATTTGGTTGGTGAAAGCGAGGGTGTGATAAGTATAAAACTCGATCTGTCAAACTAATGATTACTCCAATTTTATGAAAATGATGATGTTGTGATAAATAACTTAAATATCTGCCAGAGGATATAGGTTTTTGGTACCAGTCATAAATTAAATGATTATTCTCTTTTATTAAAGTGACATCTAAAAAGTTCAGTTTATTAATGCCGACTTCTAAAGTGAATTTAAGTCTGGGATAATAGTTATTAAATTCATTCAGTATATAATCTATGTTATTCTCATTGGTGGCCAATGCGATGTCATCTACATATCTTATATAAAAGGATGGTTGAGATATGAGATTATTTAAACATTTATATTCAAGGTCTTGAAGTACTATGTCAGATATAATAGGAGATAATGGAGAACCCATTGGGACTCCGAAGATTTGTTTGTAATTTTTATCATTAAATACAAAAAAGGCAAGTTCAAAATTAATTTAAGTGCTGCTATGAATTCGGTCTTAGGTAAGATGGTGTGATTTTGTATGTAATTTCATCTGTTATTTATGCCAGTAATAATGAGTTCTGTAGGAGTGTTAGTGTATAAAGATATAACGTCTAAAGAGAATAAATGATCATTCTGTTGTATTGTTAATTTATTAATGATTTTAGTTATGTGAAAACTATTGATGGCTGAATATTGATTTTTTGGAAGACTATTGTGAAGAATGTTATGTAAATAAGTAGATAAACTATGAAGTGGACTGCCAGTAGAAGATATGATGAAGAGGATGGTTAACTTTATGTATTTTAGGAATGCCATAAGCCCGTGGTAAAATTGGATTGGATGCGTTAATTTTTTTATAAGTAATGTCATTTATGAATTTTTTTGATTTCCATCTTTTTAATAAAGATTTGAGACTGGAGATAACCTTGCTTACCGAATTATATATGCAAGTAAAAGATAAGTATTTTGATCTTTGAGAATATTTTCCATTTTTGTTACATAATCATCTCTACTCATGGCAACAGTACTGTTACCTTTGTCGGCATGATGAAAAGATGTCAAACTTAAACCAAATTCTTTGTTGGTTTTTTGGATGTAGTTTCACTATTCACTAACATATCTAGGTATAGATTTGGCACCTGATAGTGTTGTTACGAGATAAAGAGATGTTGTTAGTTATCTAAGAATATTAGAATTCCGTTAGATAAATTTTTGATTACTCTTCAGATGGTTTTAAACTGATCCACATTTTTCAACAGTATAATTTACAAACAATTTTTAGGACATCCTATGGAGTCACCCTTATCACCTGTCCTCGCTGATATAGCAAGATTTTGAAAAAATTGCGTTACAAAGATTGCCAGTTCATTTGTCATTTTACTATCGTTATGTCGATGATATTATTCTGGCGGCCCTGTCTAAAAGCATTATAATGATATTTTTAATTCTTAGATATTTTTATTTCATTACATAATATATTACAGTTTACTATGGAGGTTAGTAATGACGATAGAATAAGCGTTCTAGGTACTGTAGATATTAATTATAAACGAGCATAGTCTCTTCGACGGATATCGTGAAAGGCAACCTTTTCCGGCAGATTCCTTAATTTTTATTCTAACCATCTATTGTGTCATAAAAGAGGCGTGATCTATGGAGTTGTAGATAAAATCTTTCGTTTGTGTCATTCTATGTCATCCAGCAACACAATCTAATTGATGCCATTAACATTTTTTTAAATAATAGATACCCTTTATCTCATTTTTTCAACTATCCAAAATAGAATCAAATTCCATATTAATAATATTTCCAATAACATTAACATTAATATAAAAAATTTTTTTTCTATCCCTTATGTTAATACAATTTCTGAAAAATTTAAACCTATTGTTAATATGTTTAATTTTAAATTGGTTTTCACCATTCCGAACTTACTAAAAAATTTAATAAAAAGAGGTAAGAATAAACTGGAACAAACGTGCAATCAGAATGTGGTTTACAAAATATTTGATGATTTGACGCGAGTTATGTTGGCCAAACGAAAAAACAATTAAAAACGAGAGTACATGAGCACATTTCAGATATATCAATAAAATTTCAGTCTTCTTCAGTCATTTCTAATCATCGTATTGAGATGAATCATAATTTTAAGTGGGACAAAGTTGAGATATTGGACATATAGAACCTGCATACAATAAAAGATTGATTTCTAAAATGGTATATATAAAGAAGCAGAATCATGGAATATAAATAAACAAAATGACACGGAATTCATTGCCAGAGATGTATTTCAATATGATACATTCACTTTCCCCTTCCTAATATTTATCCTTTCCTTCTTTCCTACATTCTCTATGACCAGTATGTTTTCCTTCTTGACATTGCGTTATCTGACGTTGTTGAGGTCAGGTGTGACATATCTGCAAAATCGTTTCTGTAATAATAGATCTTGTGTATTTTTTTATGATTAACAATTATACTTATTTTTTATCTCTTTTTATTTTTACTTTTATTTTTATCTCTTAATGGATTATCTACTGATATAATTGATAAGGTATACTATATATGTTTATATATATTGTTAATTTTTATTTATTTTCTTTTTCTCACGATTATTTTTTAAAAATAATAAGTTTTAAATTTGCTTACGATTTTTCTAGAATACCAAATTTTATACAATCTGATTTTTTAATTTTCATTTTATTGACTCAAAGCATGAAGAACACGAATTGATTAATTTTTGTAGGATAACGAATTTTGTATAACGAATGTATCTGTATTAAATATTTGTAACATTGAGAATGACCCGATTGGAGTCGAAACGTCTGTGTTGAATTGTAGCTACTTTTATTTGAATTAAAGGTTTAGTTTTATTATATTGTCGGCTGTTTGCCCCTTTTTATTTGATTTGTTTTATACTTATAGAGTTTTTTCATAAATATACTATTACATTAATTAGTATATTTATGAAAAAGTTACAGAAATTTATAATCAATGAAACTAATTACAAAAAAAGTTACAGTAAAATATAATCCTTTAATTATATACATATTTTACATTTTATTCAGCCATTTGAAAAATTATTAAAAATGTAATAGAAATCTAGAAAAATGTTCTTGATTTTAAGAACAATCTTTTACTTGACAAATTTAAAATCAATTTCTTCAAAAATATTTCTATTATATAAACGTCGTTATATCTAATGTGTTAATGTTCAATACTAAATGATGATTAAACGTTTGATAATTAAACGTAAAAATAAGATTGAAAAAAGTGAATTCACTATAATCTCATATAAAGAGCAGTTTTGTTATTTAATTACATTTAAAAATGGCTTATGTACTACATGTTAAAGATTGTTTTAAGAATGTTTTATGTTAACAATGATACCTTTCGTTTCAGGATATCAAAACGAAAGAAATATAAAAGTTTAACATTAAAAGTTTTCCATGGTACTAGGTACGTTTATTAAAGAAGTTTACGTAAATGGACATACTTCTTTTCTGAAGACCTTTACTTCCAGGATGCTTTACTTCATTTCTTCGACTTCAAGGGTTCGTGCCTCGAAACAAAAGAAAACAAGGTTACTGCTATTTGAAATAATGTCCTTATTTGCAGTCGGAACGATCAAGAGATACATATTTGCTGATAAAAAGCATATAAGTTCGTATTCGTATTTCTATGAAATCCTAGCTTCTCCTCTCAGAGTGGAGACACTTACGGGGCTTCGAGCATGCACCATACCATTTTTATTCGTGTTTTACCCAAGAGGAGAATCTTGAGAAAGGAGATATATCTGGCGTATTTCTATGCATCTTCCCAATACTTTTAAAACAAGTCAACGGAAAACGCGCTTTTCCTCGTCTGCCTCACGAAATGTCTTCGAATAGAATCGAATCTCTGTGCCAGGACACGTTCGCCTAATGTGTCATTCGTTCATCGCTGCTGTTAGTGAAAGAATCCCCCTCGCCCCAGTTGTAATCGCATTTTCACGTTGTAAAAGATGGTATATTTCTAAAAGAGTGCAGTATTACTGATCATTTTACACAAAGGATATTTCGAAGTGTATCGCACTTATTCTTGGTTCTATGGATTTCTTCAAATTCGATCCTATTACGGGTGTTTTATTTTAAAGTGATATGATCGATTGTCTCGCGAATCGATGATTTTATTGAAAAATGTTTCGAACGGAAGTTGCATGGCTTGAAGGGGAACACATGATGAAAATGTGGACTTGACCTTGTCAAAATTAGGTCAAGGTCATATTTCGATCATGTGTCCCTCTTCAAGCCATGCAACTTTCGTTCGAAAAATTTTTCAATAAAATCATCAATTCGCGAGAAGATCAATCATATCACTGTAAAAATGAAACACCCGTATATATTCGTCAAAAAATTTAGTGTATTCTTTTTTTATATTTTCTTGAGAGAATAAAAAAATATAAGTAATTTTACTCCTTTATTCCTTGCAACATTATGTTATTTTGACGATTCAGTACTTACACAGGGTCAAAATGTGAACACATTAACTACACATGTTGTCGATGGAACTTTGAATTGCTGTTTCCCTGTTTGACCATAATGTTCCTAATTTATTGTTTAAGTTCTAATATCAAATACCTGCCTAACCAAATCATTACTATCTAAAGTTTTGTTAAAACTGTACACAATTCCAATTATTTGATACAATTTGTTCAGTCATTTTCAAAACATGATTTGACAAAGTTCTTTAAAGCGCGCTCGATGCAATAAATATAATTCTTTTTATTTTAATTAAATATGACTACTGATTAATATGGCTATTAAAAAAAATATATATTTAGAACCCTCAATCTTTTAAAATGTATATAGGTCTAAACGTTGAAATCAATAACAACGAAGATACAGCTTCATGAGAAAACATTCTTATGAGTATTATCAAGAGAAATCAAAAATAGTCTTGTAGTATTTTGTCGTATTTGTCACTGAGATAATAATCCTTTTGACTAGAATTGTGCGTAATTCTTTTTTGTCAAAGAGCTTACACATACACGTACAGATAACAATTATTATAAATCTGTGTACTTTGCTTCAATCGTAAAGGGTTGTATAGTCGGACGCATTCCCAAAATGAAATTAGCTTTATCCTTTCATGCTTTTCTTCGCAGGATTGAAGAAATTTCCTCTTAAACTACTGATTGTAAACGTGCAACTAGTAGGTACGTACGATAAAGATCTATAATTTTACAGATTATTTATAGAATACGCGCCTCGAATTTTTACCTCAAAGCTCGCTCTGTTTAACTCTGCCTGTATTTTGCTTATATACTGGAAAGAGATATTACGATGCGAATTATCGGTTATGAAGAGAGCTCGAATATCTTCTATTAGAGTAATTGACAAAATACGTTCAAAATGACCGAATAATCTGATTAATGGGTCTGTTTTTTATTATTTAACAATAATTAATTGGAAAATTAAAATTACCGATATATAATGTATGACAAATTGTATATACATATGGACTTCCGTTATTCGCTTGAATTTATCGAAATTTTTTGCAAAATAATTTTTTACTTGTTTATCTTTTTAATGCACTTTCCCTCCTCTGTATGCAATATGAATAAGAATATTTATTAATGAGAAAATACCAACAGAGGCATTTAATACGCTCTTTCAATATTAATCGAGATTGAAAAGCTTCATGGTAGAAACGCAATGTGGTCGTGACAATAGTACAAAAGGCCACGTTAAAGCGGACATAGTGATTACAGAAGGTCGCACGCGGGACAATGGGCCATCCCAAAATCGATGCATCGTCAAATCCAATCGGTAGAATGATCGTATGTATTCGCGTACAGTTCGCTGCTCTTGAGCTATGTCCGCGAATAATTCGATATTCGGCAAAGCATCGCCGATCGACTATAAGCCTTGCTCGCATTGCGCCTTGTCGATCGATCAACGATCGCGGATGCTTCGCGCTCCGAGGGACAAAACCGAATTTCGATTACGACTTTGACGGACTCGCGTGCGCGCTGATATCAAACGCACTTTAACTGTCATCCGTGTAAACATTCCGGTTTATAATAATCGGATTGGAAAGCGTCGACTCGAAAGCGTGGAAGAATCGCGCAAGGGATTATCGCAAAGTAACAGAACAAAAACTGAATATGATTCCACATTAGATATAGGAGTGACAGGTATTTGTCAGATGGAGATTACAATATCATGCAATATCTTCTATATATTTATTAATATTGCTATTAATCTTGAATAAAAGTATTTATTGTTGTATAAAAACATTTTATATGAATATTGTTATGTATAAATTACATTATGGAATACTGTTATTTACGAAGAGAGCAACATTTAGTTGAATAATGAATATAACACAGTATGTAGAAGATGCGTTAAAACGTATTTTAAAGCACTACATATTTTTTCTATATTTTTTTCTTTTAATGGGAAGCATTATTACTTTGATAATATATATAATGATAAAATATATTCTAAATACACATATTTGAAATTCATGTCATAAATATATTGTACGTTAGATTAATATAACAAATAATAAGTAATATGATATAAATACTTTTTTATTTATTTACAGAATATTTTCTGTTATCAATTATATATAACAATTTTTTTTAATATAGAACATGTAATAAACGATATTGCAAGCAGAAATAACATTAACGGACACAAAAATCTATATAAATTGCGTTTCAATACCTATAGAATAAATTTTTTATTTCAAATGTAGACAGAATGAGATTTTTATTAATATATCGGGATATACGTAAAAGAGTAATGTTTTCATTGTTCTTTTAAAATATTTTTATTATATTCAGAAACAATTGCTGAATTGTTTGGAACAATCCATAACATAATATGAAATTAGAAAAAAATAATATTAATCTTGTCGCGGAGAAAATACAAGAAATTGTCATGATAAAAGACAAATATCGAATAAACTAAATTTACTCGATATAAAAATCACATGCGCTCTTATTTATTATCCGAGGCCATTTGACGTAATGCCCAATTATATCGTGTATTGTATTCATTTGGTATGTTTTCTGTTCCTGCACTAGACTGAACTAGAACTCTCTCGCTTTTGACAAATATCAAACATATACCTATCTCACTTTAAATTCTAAAAGTGTATACTAGTTCAGCCACAGAAAACAGATCTCTGATTTACGCCGAAAAAATATTACAAATATTTCTGCGTGGCAGCAACCTTTTAACGGAATTCTATAATGCTAAACCAACTAGTCGAAATATTATAGTTTGACTGTTCCAGATATTCTCGTGTAAACGGAATAAATCGAAACGTTAATATAATCGTGTGTTATCTGTACAAACAAAAAAAACGCAAACCTTCACGCTTAAAATTACTTTGCAAAATTATTATTCGTGAAAAAAGATACAAGTCTTCTGCACATAACGTAAAATTTTATTGCGTTTTTCTATATACCTGTAGGTCTATTCTGTAGCTTTTGTCGTTATTATTGTTATGTAACGAAGATTGTCGCTTGCGCCACCGACACTATAATGACAAAGTTTTTCTGTGACTCCTCTTAACGACAGAACATCGATACAAAATAGGATACCGATATTGTTATCGAAAAAATTATATTCGGTTCGAAATAATTCTTACTGGCCAATCAAAATTATTTGTGTAATTCTTCCGATAAATTTAGGAACACTAAAGAAACGTTATAACTATTGTGGAACTGTCAATCGGGTCAATCGAATGGAATAAATTGAAAGGTATTTATCTGAATCAAGTAGGTATGATAAATAATTAATATATTGAACGCGTTCATATTCGTTCAGAGATTAATTCTTCTAATCAATCACATATTCAAGCGCTGGGCGAACAAATTGAGTGAATGAAATAAGGCTGATATAGATAGATAGATTCATATTAATACGAATAATTTTATGTTCATATTTTTACTTGGGAATTTAATAATATTATTTTTCAGAAATATAGTAAAAAGGTAAGTAAGGGCTATATTTCGATAGATAGAAACATTTGTGACATATACTTCGCATGTGGAAAATGAATAATAACAATAAAATAATAATAATTAATAAATACTAGAAACTTTTTAGGACCTTATAATTGATAAACAATAATAAACTAGAAGAAGAAAGCCATTTACGGTCAAAGCTGGATCACAGTGCTTATTATAATTGTGTGAATTTTATATACTGCGTAAATTCCAGCTTTGACCGTAAATGGCTTTCTTCTTCTAGTTTATTATTGTTTATCAATTATACGGTCCTAAAAAGTTTCTAGTATTTGTTAAATCACGTCAGCCTGAAAAGAAACATTATTCTCTTATTTTAGATAAATATTGCGAAGAATATTACTACGTCAACCCGCCATCAGAGGTCCATCGATGTTCGCAAAATTTCTCGCAAGTGCTGAGATACGCGTTTGTCGCTTTATATAGAATCTCGATTAATAACTTACACAGGCGTCTAAGGTAGGTTTCCATTACAATGCCTTACTGATGAGTCCAATAGTGGAAACCGGGACGAAACGCCAACTCGTGATATTCTTCGCAATCTCATTTTTCACAGATTAGATTTATTATTACTTCAACATTACATCGTTAAAATTTAATATATGTCTTTCAACATATATTATTAAGATCCAATAAGATGCTATAAGCATCTAAAATTGTTAGATTGCTTGTCAATTTAACTAAGTGATATTACTGCGGTAGTAAGTATGTATGCGTCAATGCTGAAAAGCGTCGCGATTTATGGGGGGACTACATACGCAGTATATAAAATTCACACAATTATAATAAGCACTGTGATCCAGCTTCGACCGTAAAATGGCTTTCTTCTTCTAGTTTAATAATAATTAATTCCTTGTTAACTCGAAAGCATGCAAGAAATTTATTGTAGGGAAGCTCAAAAGGATTTTGTGCATCACGCAACACTTTTCTTTCAATTCTTCTTCCAATAATTCGGACTCTTTTTTTCAAAATGAGTAATTTCTATACTAGATATTCTTCAGCCATATATCTAAAATAAAGTACAAACTGAAATAAATAATTTTCTATAAAGACTAAAAAAATGTACTAAAGAATTTGTTTCATACTGTATAAAGTTTGCAGGTAAATGTTAAAAACAACCCGCTCACCTTAAATTTTGATAAAAATACACAGATGGATTTTCGTTCGTATTAAAATAAAGAATTGGCAAGAAAAGTACTGTGCCCCGAAATATTTGGTGCAAATGAAATATCGTTTTTGAATTTAAACTTTAGAGATCTTTATTTGACAAATTTAAAACTTACTTTACTAATCAAAATAATCTCCATTTACGTCAATACACTTCTGCCAACGTGATACTAGTGCCATTCTTAAAAAAATCTGGAGAACGAGAGTTGACGAATTCGTGGAATGCATTTTTAACATCTTTTCCTTCTTGAAAAACTTTGTCAGCTTCAAATCAATGCAAATGCTTAAATAGATGATAATCCGTTGGTGAAATGTCTAGAGAATAAGGAGGATGAGGAAAAACTTCGAACTTCAGCTCTGTTAGTTTTTACGGTTCTTTCTTTTGCAACGTGTGATCTGGTATTATCGTGAGGCAACAACGCACTGTGTCTATTGACCAATGCCGGTTGTTGAGCGCGCAGCTTTTGGTACATATGTCAATTTTCTGACAATATTTATCACCATTTATAGTTTCGTGAAGTTGCCACCCGACTTTAACGAAAACAGATTTTCTTGAACAATTTAAATATGATTTTTCCTGCAGATAATTGTAGTAATCATTATTTCGTTTGTAGTTTGAAAATAAGGAAGATATTAAATTTTCAAAAACCGACAGAAATTTTTTTTAGATAGAACTAAACCGGCAACAAATTTATACATATATGAAATTGTTTGTAGTTGTTTGCATTATTAGTACCAACATTTTTGTTTGTAGTTTGGAAATAAGGTTTATTTATTTCCGGTTTTTGAAATTTGATATCTTCCTTATATTCCAACTACAAACGAAATAATGATTACTACAATCATCTGCAGGAAAAATCATATTTAAATTGTCCAAGAAAATGTATGTTTTCGTTTAAGTCGGGTGCCAACTTCACGGAACTATCATTTATGGCCTCATATCGTTTGATAAACGAATAATGCACGATGCCTTTATTTGTGACTGACCACCAAATAGACACCATAATCTTCTTTGGATGAAGGTCCGGATTTGACATGTGTTTCGGAAGCTTATTCGCATCTAACCATTGCGCAGAACGTCTACAGTTGTCGTGAAGTTTTTTTCACTTTTTACCGCACGTTACTATTGTATGCAATATTCCATCATTATTCGGGAAAGCAAAGAAGTGCAGATCTCTAAACGTCTCATCTTGTCCTTCTCTGTCAGTTTATGGGGAACTCATTTGTCCAACTTTTTTATCTTTCCCAAGGCTTTTAAATGTCGGACGATAGTAGAATGATGGATGTTGAATCTTCCCGCAACCTCTCAAACTTGAATTCGCTTCAATCATACCCTTTAAAATAGCGTCATCAATGACGAAGGGTGCATACCCGCGAAGCAAATTGTCGCAATTTGTGTCTCTTGATCAAAAATTTTTTGAACCAACGCCTCTTCGTTCTTTCACTGGCAGAATCTTCACCGAAAGCAGTATTATTAATGTTTCACGTTGCCTCAGCGGCACTATAACTGAGTTTGAACTCGTACAAGTAAACGAATTTCATTATTTTCCATGTTAACTTTAACGCGAAATTCAACAATTAATACCGTAGTAAATAAATGAAGATATGTATTCGTATACGGGACATGTACTTTTCATATGATGTATGATAGATGTCAACGCTATCTGTGTAAAAGAAAGATGTACTACAAAGGTAGGAAGTTTAAAATACAAAAAACGGCTATGTCATTTGCACCAACCTAATATTTAATTAATTAAACGTTAAAGTTGACGATTACTGAAATTACAAAATCTGTCACAGTTGCGAAGTACTGCGATGCAAGCATGCGTGAATTCGTTAAAACAAGTCGTTAGTGTTTATCGAGGGGTCCCATACTCCTCGATGTAGCATAACGACACAATTCGATATCTTACCAACACTTTTAACGACAATTGTAGTTTTCATCGAGTTACAAAATACAACTTTTCGTTACAGTGTCAATAAACTTACTTTAACGATAACGTCGTTATAGTTACATAATTGGCCTATTGACTATGTAGAATATAATTACATTGCTTGCCAATTAAATAGAAGCGACATTAAGAAAATATCTTAATTAAAAGAATTATTAAATCAAGGATTTAATAAAACACTGCCACGAAAATCTACTAAAAAGAAGCATCAATGTCAATTTTGAATTTTCCTAACACATTGATCGTCCGACAAATTCTTTAAGTTCATTGATTGGCTATAAGATGAAAAGATCAGACAATTTCTCTTTCTTGCAGCCAATCAATAGGCTTGAAATGCTTTGTCGTATGACAAATACAATACAGTTAACGATAGCAGCAATCGTCGACAAGACGTTTAGAGAATGTCGCTATTGGAAAAAAGCGCAGCAGTCATTGGTGATCGCTATAGTTAACGATAGCGACAATTGTCGATAAGACAATTTAGAAATAAGACGGTTTAGAAAATTCCGCTGCAGGAGACAAAATAGTATCTTGAGGTCTTAAATCAATCATTTACTGATTAGATTAACTTCTGAGACGAGAAACTCTGTTAACATAGCTGTATCCAAGATTTTTTCCTCTGGCCCAGCAGTTTATCAATATTCTGTTAACACATAAAGAGCAACTTTTTTCATGAATTGCTTTTTTAAATATTTTAAAGTATGTAATGTTTAAAACGTAAATGTTTTTCTCGTTCTTAATTTTGAAATGGGAAAAATGTAATATTTTATAAATTATAACTTTTAATTAAACAAAGTTTCTAAAAGCTCAATGAAATACAAATTTAAAACTATAGAGTGTCTATACTAGGGCAATGAGCTAAGCACATTGACAGTGTAATAAACTGTTTCTTAATTTATAATCTAAATTACATTTGTCATTCCAAAAGCTTCGGTACTCACAGATCCATACTCAATGGACACATAACTTACTAATACATATTAATAACCGGTCTTGTCTTCATTCAGCATAAGTGAGAAATACTGTTCAATTATTATTGCGATTCTATGTCTGATTATAACTCGAAGTCGTAATTCATGAACATTATAAAATGGTGTGTGACATTCTATTTAAAAGTTAACAGATCGACAGAAACATTTGAGACCTAATCATATCTTTTTTTCTCTAAAGCACATACTTAGGCAAAATATAGTTATTAAAAGCAAAATATGTATATACTAAATTATGAATAGAGTACTCTTAATATTTCAGTACGCATTTTTCAGTTCATAAATCTTACAAAAATTTTTCTTACGTGTCGGACACTCTGTCGAAGCTCTAACTAATAAATTCTAACTAACCAAGTTCTAGAAATTACTTATACTTACTTAGTTAATAGGGAGAACAAACTATTTTATGTAACAACAAAGAAATTATTCAGAGTTAAAAATAAAATTGTATTTTATTTTATAATTAAAAATAAAAAAAATGAATAAAAAATTTCGTAAGAAAAGTTGAATTCCGCTCCCCGAATATAAAATAACACATTTGATGGATCATGTATTACATTAATTTATAAATTTAAAATAACTTTTAGTAAAAGAAAAGGACACAAATTGTTTCTAAGACACAGAATTCAAGTCTACCGTCCAAAAATTTTGTCAAATCGAATTTTTGAAATGTGCGTGCGTATGTGCGTGTGTAGCCCGTGAATTTTAAGATATATCGAGCAAAAAATTAAGATATATCGAGCAAGACGAACATTTCCACCGAGATTTTATGATAATTGAAAAATCATTATCAATAAACATACTAAGACAAAAACATGTCTCATTAGACGACTGCTGAAGATCTCTAATATCTAATATATAATCCCCCTTACGTAAAACTGATCCAAAGTCACACAAAAACGATAATTAAATTAACGCTTAACACTTTTCATTTATTTTCTAATTTCAATAAAATTTTACTATATAATGAAAACAATATCGAACTTTTTATACCCTTAAAAATCAGATCTAATAGAAATATTTTGATAATAGATTCAGGTTCAGCGTGAAAAATTACTCTAGAGATGACAGTCTTTATATACTTTTGCACAAAATCTTGTAAATTAGTGTTATCATCACGCGGATCGTTTGAATTCGGTCGGTCCGAGAGCATGATACTCGCATGCGCGCGAGAAAGTGCAAAAAGAAGACTGATGCTGCTGCAGCGTTAATTACAGCGCGCAGCGCGTTTAAGTGTCGCCATTTAGCCCGGGATTAATCTGTCACGCGGCGAACGTGAAAAACTATCCGTTTAAGAGGCCGACTCTCATGGAGGACAGTTTGATTGGCAGTTGCTGAGACAGACAGAGAGACAGAAAGAGAGAAGAGAGCGAGAGAGAGAGACTGAGAAAGAGCTACAGTTCCTTTTAGTGCCGCGTTTCTTCTCGCGCTCGCACTTATAAAGCCCCTTCGCTCACGCGTATATATTCGACTCGGAAGTGGCGTGAAGAGAGGGAACGAGAGAACAGTAAAGCGGAGGAAGACTTTATTTTCGGTAGTCCGATGACGTTCGTCAGCTCGCGCGAGCAAAGAGGAGCGGCGTCCCATGGCGCGGAGAAGGAGAAGATGAAGACGACAACGTAAAAGAAGAGGAAGAAGAAAAGGAGATGGAAGAAGAAGAAGAAGAGGACGTACCTCTGAACACAATTTAAAAGATGACGAACAGCCGTACACACAAGTACGACGAAACGCGAGAGATAAAGAGAGTCGTCTCTCTCGCGAAGCAGACGGCAAGAGGGAGAGAAGGAGAGAAAAAGATGTGGGAGACAGAGAAATGAAAAAAGAACTTACGGGAAAGATAGACAGACGAAGAGAGAGAGAGAGAGAGTGTAGACGGGGTAGAGAGAAGGACCGGGAGGATCACCCGTGCGGTTCCTTCGGTTGTTAGGTCGTTGTTATACAGGTTCTTAAAGGTCCCGTCGTCGCTCCGTCCGTGTGTGTCGCTCCATCTCGCTCTCGCGCGGCCGCGGTGCGCGCGCAAGCCTCAACCGGCGTCCACCAGGCGCCGCTGGCGCTGTGGCCGGCCTCGGTCTGCGCGAGCGGGCCGCTCAGTCTAATTTGAACCGTCGCGCGCGCCCGACGCGGGGCCACCGATGATCTCTCTCCCTTCCTCCGGTCTCTCGCGACACGCGTGACACGCGAGGCGCCTCGTGTGTGTATGCCGCGTGCGACACACGCGACCCAATCATCCGTCGTCGACGATCTTATACAGAGGCCGCGGCGCGCGACCATCTTCGCGTGAGAGGAAGCGGTTTCTTTCGCGAGAAAGAAAGAAAGATAAAAAGAAAAAGAAGAGAGAGAGAAAGGATAAAGGGAGAGAGAGAGAGAGAGAGAGAGAGAGAGAGAGAGAGAGAGAGAGAGAAAGTTACAGAAGTAGAGAAAGCGTGATAATGCGTGAGTGATAATTATTCGTGCATCTCCTTCATCTTCCTCTTTCATTGTCGCGCAAATCGGCCGTGCAAGGGTGGCTCGTTTCGAAAAGCGAAGTCGTACGCGAGCGGAGTGGTGAGCATCAGCCTAAAAAGTGTAGTGCGCGAGCGGGCGTGCAAGCGGCCGTGCAACTGAAAGAAGAGCGATCGTCTCGTGTAGAATATATTTAAATAGTGTCTGGCAGCCGATATCTTATCCGCCGTCTTCATATTTCTGTTCTCTCTTATGTTAAAAAGAATTTTCTTTTTGACAACCGTGTCCCGCTCTCTCCCTTTCTCTCTCTTTTTCGCTTTTACCATTTCGGAGTTCAACCGTGGACCGCGTGCGAGGGGTTGACGAGACGATCGCAAAATTCCGCACGACTCGATGTTGCTGTCGGATCAGAGGAGATTGACGTTCTTGACAGTCGTGGGTATTTCCTGTTGCGAGATCGATCATCGGTTCCGTCTACTTGCGAACGCAAGCAAACACGTGGACTAGAGACAACTACTCATCATTCGTCGAATTATTCAAGAATTGGAGTCTGTCTCGTTCGGAATCGTAGAAGAGCTCTGGACTCGCGGTAAACAATCGCGACGAGGCCCGAGTTTAAGTCGGATCAGGATGATCGTGCCGATCGCGAATCATAATGATCACGACCTATGAGAGATCGATGCTGGTTGTCGCGTCCGCGATCGTCGCAGCCGCCGGTCGGGATCATCTACGATAATACGACACGTTGCCGAAGAGAAAAAAGAAAACGCGAAGATAAGTAGAGAGAGAGAGAGAGAGAGAGAGAGAAGCGGCCGCATGGTGCGGCTCGCCACGGCTACTCCCGCCGGCTTTGAGGATGAGGAGAATAGTATCGCGTAGGATGAAGAGGAATATGGAAGAAACCCCGACGTTCCACTACCGGTGGTACAATACCTCATGAGGAATCTGAATCCAGAAGAAGAAGCCGACAACAAGCCGATTCAAATCCATTTGGCGAACGGAACGAAATCGTGAAGATCAGGTCACCACAGGTGACTATAATTACGAGGAGGGAACAAACGAAGAGAGAATTAAAAAACGGAACTTCGGTTAACATACATCGTAAAAGTACTTACGGCAGGGGCACGCTCCCCGAGAGGAGCTCGAGGAGGAGGAGGAGGAGGAGGGGGCGAGAAGTGCGTGGCTCTGTGCGAGTCGGGGTGACCGAGGTGTCAACCTCACCCCCGATCACACCGCCAACCAGGTTGGATAATGTGGGCGCCTCTGCTTTTGGCCGGGTTCTTAAGCGGCTGGTGGGGCGCACTCGCGCTCGCTGCGGCACCCCCCGCCATTCGGGACACCCTCGAGAAGACGTCCGGGTCGACGAGCGTTATCGAGACGAGGCATTATCGTCCACTGATAGTGGACGAGGCCGGCGTTGGCGAAATTACGGGATATCAATCGCGAGAAATTCCAAAATACCTGAAGCACTCGTCGTCCAAAGTTCATTCTGCTCGTCGCGACCTTGACGAGGTCTCGCCGATCGATTTGAGCCTGGTAGATTTCGGAAAACATCCCTTGCGAGATGGAGAAAAATCTTCGGGAAACGACATACGGCAGATCTCGTATTACTTCACGACACGTGGAGCAACGTCGCCCGAGGTGAATCCTCGAACTCACCAGATTACACCGAGTCTCAAGCAAACGGAGAACCTCGCGAAGAACACCCTTTCCACAGAGACGCGAGTTCGAGCCTTTCACCCAGAGGTAAACGAGTCCGGTCTGACTCGCACACCCCGTCACTCCTCGACGCAGGCGATACCCCTTGGGTATTCACCGGCGATGATACCAACGCCGGCGGAGTCGTCGATGAAGCGGCCGCGAATTGCCAGATCAGCGAAGCAACGACCAAAGAACCGCACCAGGGCGGATTCGCCGCGCGAGCAGCGACGCCGTTGCAGAAACAAGGATAGAAGTTGCCGCGGTCAAAATTGGTGTCCCGATGTTGACGTGGGCAATCGGGCTTTCCTCGCGCCTACTGTGTTTGAGGGTAAGGCTCGCAGCATGTCCTCGCGGAGGAAACCCGGCTTGAACTACGCGGTGACCTTCGAGGTAAAACAGGTATACAAGAGCCAACCGGGCTTTCAGCCGCTGCAGAAGAACGACAGCGTGCGACTACATTTCCGCGACAAATCGGTGCCTGGCAAGTCAACCGTATGCAACGGTCACGAAACGGGCAATATGCAGCAGCAGCAGCAGCAGCAGCAACGCGATAATCTAAGTGGTATGGTGCGAGCCAATATTAAAAGGGGCAAAGTGTATCTAGTGTTTGTGAATCGCGTGGGACCCAGAAACTTCACGATCCTCGGCGAGCCGGTGATCCGAAACAAGAAAAACGAACAGGTCGTCCAAGCTGTCGTTCGACCGGATTACGGTGAGTAGTCTCAACAATTATGCGATTTATAGTCTCTGATTAGAAAATTGGGTGCGTGCTGAAAGTAGCTACAAAGTGATCGAAGAAGGAAAGAGAGTATTATTTTGCTCAAATCTACACCCTGGAAAAGTAATTCTTATTACCTTAATTGGAATTCTGGTAGATTCGATCAAAAAGATACAAATTCTTAGACACTCATACTTAAATCTACCAAACATTTTTATCGAAATAATCAGAATTACGATAACCAGGATTCTGATACGAAATTTGTTTTATTTGTACTTCTTGTCGGTACAATCGAAACATGTTTCTCGCAATCAGTACAATCGATAACAGTTAATAGTGTGTGTATAAAAACGATTTATTAAAACATTTAGGATGAAATGGATATACAAAAATTTATTTATATACTTTCTTAAAATAATCAAATATTGTTTCAAAGAGAAATAATTTCTCTAAACTTTTTTATTATGTGATACTTGTTGCACTTTTTATCTTATCGTTTTCAATTCAAATTCCTCTTTATTACAACATTAATTTATCTCAAACCAGATATCTTAAAAAATGTATAAACTAATTTTATAATAACTTTTTTCTGTAAAAAAGAATCTATGTATTGATTCTTTTGAAAAATCTAATTTTTCAATAGAAATTCTTATAAAGTGATGTTGGCACCACTAAAGCACTTTCAGATACAACGCTAATTAGTACGATAATTAAAAAGATCCTGCATTATAAAATATTTAGAATTTTCTTATTATCAGTATCAAATTTTGTCATAATTCCGAATTCTTAAATACTATACTTTTGCGTTTATTAAGTAAATATGATCTAGAAGGAGTTAAATAAAATTATATTCTACAAAGAAGAAGAATAATTATTTTTCTTCATAAAGAATAATTTCATTTATTAACTCTTCTTTTTCGAACCGTATTCTCACAATAATGAAATTATAGCAGCTTATTTTGCGATTTGTAAGTTTTATTGTTCTAAAAAAACAATGATTGTAAAGATGAAATTTCTACAATAATTACTATACATTTATTTACTATGCATATTATACGCTCGTGAACATAAATTAACTAATAAAGGTATCTAGTATGCGAAACTTTTTATCGCATGCTACATACGTAATATACAAACATATTTTTTGTTGAAAAATTTTCAACATTCCTTTTTAACGTAAGTACGTAAAGACTTGCATACTTTTGAAAAAATAAGATCTTTGAACTGAACAAAGTTGGTCTTTTAAACTCGATTAATTTCCAATTTCACTTTAGCGGAATCATAATTAAAGACTTTAGCTATTTAGGTTTCTAAGTTTTCGAGATACACGTGGCAAAAATTATTAGCTCGACTTTCGACAGTGAATATCGATCTGTAAAATACGCCAATAAATCCGTTGCATATTTGAGCACGCGAAAGAATTTAACATCCCTAAGGGCGTTCGGGAATAAACAGGAGCATTCGGCGTGATATCTCACTTGTTCTCGATAATTGTTCGTCACAGTGCAATCGCTTCGATCGATTGTGATGACTCGAGGGTACGATCGGGCTTGATATACTCTACCTGATAGTTTTTTAGTTGAAACACGTCGTCGATGTAGAATTCTCGATCAGTTTCGGGATATAGCACGGCAATATTGTTAATATGGAGAGGGATGCTCCAACAGGCGCGCGAGTACATATTTCCCTTTTGCAGACAGCTCGGCAATATGGTAGCTAACTTATGTAAACGCACGTGAATATTTTAATTCGCGCGTGATATAGCACGGATGTACAGGCACATTTTACGTTTAAATTCAGTACTAACTTTTATTAATTTACAGAACATGTTTTAACTGTTAATTTAAGTATAAACTCCTACAAAAAATGTACGAGTAGAATTTTTTTTTCCGACTCAAATGTGATCTTTATTATAAATCAATATATTATCTACGATATGGCTTATTAATACCCTTTATTTTCTTTCGTTGTATGGCAATCTTGTTTTAAATCAATTCTCATATTTGACATTAGAATTATTGAAAATTAACAGCAATAAGATCGCAATATTGAAGTCATGGAATTTCTAATGGACATATAAATTAATCGATGTTTGCATAATATATCTAATAAAGTAAAATATAATAGAGAGTATTAGAGGTGAGGATATATATTAGAGAGAGCATGAAATTGTACGTGTCTAATTCTGAAAAAGATGACAATGTTGCTACAAAGGAAGCTGCTCCGTGAGAGAAAAGAGAGAGAAGGATTGCTTAAAAAAGAAAAAAAACACTGCAATAAACATCTTTTCTTGCACTTCCGCGAATTTCAAGGACAGTGTAATCCAACGGAGTGTTGAAGCGATCAGATTATCTCGCATCGCTATACGACGCGTACTACATAGAAGAGAGGCGGTCTCCGGGCACGATCCTCGGGACGCCGCCGTGTGTCGTCGCGCTTATATTTAACCCGCCACGTAAGTCGCGAATCCGCGTCGCCTCGCACTGAATCTTGCGCTCGCACGAGATACATGAGTATACATCTCAGTGTTTCCCTCGTGCTCACACATGCAGACGCTTCGCAATCGTCGATTAATAATACGTGACATCCTTGGTGACATCGTTCTCGCCAATCATCGGATTGCGTTGCGTTGCGCCGCGTTGCGCCGCGTTGCGCCGCGTTGCGCCGCGTTGCGCCGCGTTGCGCCGCGTTGCGTCGGTGCTTAACGAGCGGTGAGTTTTTGAAGGTGGTCCAATTTGCTGCCGACGTCGGTTCAATGCGCTTCCACCTCTCCGCGCGATCCGACGTCGCCGAGACCACGCCGGGCCCCCACCTCATCTTGGTGGCTGCATGGACCGTTGCCGGATGACTCTACCGCTTGACTCGCATGACGACCTTCCGCGGTCGATTTATCGCGCCGAACGTGACGAACGACGAAACAGGGTCATGTTCCCTTTCCGAGAGACACGCTCATGAATTCCCATAAATGACATCTCGAGAGGGAGATTTGAGAGGGAAATTTTTATCGTATACATATATTTCAACTTTTACTTATATTTATCTAAGGCTAATTATTTCATTATGATTAATTAATTGTTTAACTTAATTAACTTAATTAAAGGTTGTTTTTAGCAACTGGGAATTAAGAACAGATTTGTTTAAAATTCTTAAAATGTTTGTGGTCAAACATTTTAAGTAAAAAATCATCGTATTTCGGCATGTTCAAACATCTTTGACGATTCAAAGATTTGAATTTAGCAAATTACGTTTTATTAAGATTCTTAATTAAAGATAATTTTCAATAACTAGGGATAATTATTAATATACATTAAAACTATCGAGATAAATCAATGTCGGAGTATTCTTCTTTTTATACCCTGTACAATATGAAATTAATATAATTCAAGGAATCGAATTTGGCCTTAAACTGAATCATATTTTATCTCATATTTTATATTGTTGCGGCTAAAGAATCAAGATGCGAAAATAGATTACTTCGTAGAAAGTTCTTTTCTACATTGAAAATTTCAACGTCTCGTTTGTGTAGCAGTAGAAATTTCGCGGAGCAATTGAGACACGAGTAAGGAACGATCCGATTTGATTTACCTTAAACGTCCGACTCGGAAAAGTAGAAAGCCGCCGGCGATACGACAAATTCCACGCGGGCATTGGAGGATGACGGGGTCGGTGTCGCAGGCTTGCAAATTTTCTTCTTATCTTGAACTTCGTGTCGTGATGGAACGTAAGCGGTAATCGTGAACGCGCGCGTCGGTTCCACCTGTCCCTTAACAGTTAACAAGTGGCGCATAATCGCGACGTCAACAGACAGGTCGGAACGAGCGAGCGAGGCACACGCGCTCGATCTTCAACGTTAACGGAATATAAGAGGCGCATTAATGAAACGTGATAGTTATTAGCGGCCACTTCATATCGTTACTACTACCCTATATACACGTTTCCTCAAGTGATTTGTCATTACTTTTTTCTTCTATTGTAACCCGCTAGAAATTGTTTAATGTTGAATGGATAGAAAATGTTGTAGTTTTTAGTTACTTGAAACAATATCGACATTTTATTCTCATTTTTTTTTTTTTTTAATATTAATTGATATTCCTATTTTATTTTTGTTAATTCTTGTTAATAAATAACTACCGATCTATTTATACCTAATTAATTCATTCGTTGGTGAGAAACTATATCGAAATAAACAGCTTGTCGTGTAAATTACAAATTAATGACATAGGTATGAAAATTTTATTCCATAATAATCTTTGTTTTACAATAAAAAGTTATAGATTTTGTAAGGTTTTTATATAATTGCACAAAAATGTATACGCTGTGATCATAAACATCTTAGAAAATACATTAGATGTAATACAGTATTTTATGATTGTTGCAAAAATTCGTTCCAATACGTACCTTTCAAAATTAGTAAAAAATCGGACAGTAAAAACTAGGAAATGAATTGAAAAATAATTATTCTTTCAGAGAGAAGTTTTTGATCATTATAATTACGCGAGAGGTCGGTAAACCATTAACCAACAATTTGTGCACTAATTAAATAATTGCGTTATACCGGGGCACGCAATAATGCATGGTTAAATTGCTAACATCATTCCTGGTAATTTGCGATGATTTATACACATAGTGTATATACCATACATATACGTATATTTGCGTTCAAATTATTTTATCTAATCTTTGATTTAAATAATTAACTATAAAACCGTTACTAAATATTTTGAAGAAAAAATGAACAAGATGCTACTTTTTATATAAAATTGTAAAATATAAAATAAAAGGGGTTTATAGAAATATTCAGTGTTATTTTTGTTTGATTTAATTTAAATGAAAATTATAGTATGTGCTATCATGCCATTGCAATTAATACGCAGATAACCAAGTTTTATTTTATTTTATTGCAATTTACCTCGATACAAGTAATTTTTATTTATGGACAGCTAGGCAATTGACCTAAATTCGCGGATATAATACTGCTGACTTTACAATCGCTTTAACAGAACATTACTACTCTACATTTCGCTTTTGCTAGTACAAAGTAATATTCCAACAAACGAAAATGTATTTTACGATACGAATTATATGTGAAATATCGATAGACAAATAATACGATGTATGTACAGAAATCAATTGACATGAAATTCGTGTCATGTAATAAACGAAACTTATTTCGGTAAAACTTTTTCGTGTATAACCTCAGAAATTCCAAGTGCGCGAACGTTGAAATGAAATTGAAAACTATTTCGAAGCTATTTTCTTCTAAATTTTTCAGTTGAATTGCGAACACGAACGTCGAGAATTAATTTTAAGGATTTATTTGTTAAGTATACATTTTGTTGGCATGTCTAGTTTCCAAGAGAAACATACAGAATCGTAAACACGGGATCGGAAACTCTTACGTACAAAGTACGCGACAGTAATCAAAACGACGACGACGTCTTGTGATTATCGCAACATATCGATTTTCACAAACGCTGTTTTAATCAGTCCGACGTAGCTACCATCAGAATAACGCCTCAGGACCGATCGCTTACCCAAGTTTCGGTGAAGATAAGCGAATTCCGGTGAGAAAACGAGCACGGGGCCCTTTGACGTGCTCGGAAACTACTAGCTGGTATTATCCACCATCGTGTCGTTAACGTTTCCATCGTTCGTCTTCGTCGTCCTCGTCTCCATCGCTCGCCTCTCGTCCGCGGGAGTTCATAACTGTTGCGCTCGTTTGCTTAGCGCCTACCTACTCTGTGCTAGTATTACATCCATCTCGACGGTGGATCGAAAGTTTTCGCGACTTATCCCATTATCGTTCACCGAAGATGTCGCGATCGTGACAGAATACTAGAGGGAACGACGAAAACCAGACACAGGACTGAGGGCCGCGGCTGATTTCATCAATGTAAGATTAATCTCAGTTTAACTTACTATTTATCTTATTCTAATTCTTAAAATTAGAAAAAAAACTAAATTCAACTGACATTAAAGTTAATCTTATATTGGTGGAATGTCGAGCCCGATTCGTCTCACGTGTTTAAGAATTTGCTGCTTAATCCGCGTCATTTGTGAAATTCCATAGGGTAATTAAATTTTCTTTTATTATCTTAGTCAAATGAAAGTTGATATAATAATTGCAATGATATTGATAAGAAGAAAATGGTAAATGTATAGTATTTAAAATCTGTGTATCGAAAATCTGTGTATTAAAAAATCTTAATTACAACAGTTACAAAGTTGCTTTTTCCGTGTATATATATAATGCACTCATACATTTCCTTGGAAATACACAAGTTATGTTTAATCAAGGCTACATAAGAATTTTGGTCGGTTCTGCGCAGCATCTGCGTACTTTCCTGCTCCGTATACTTCGCTAAGTAGATTTATCACGTGCAAGTGCGACGGAGAGTAATCGGATCTTCGACGGCTCTCCCAATCTTAATAAACTTAACAATCTCACCGAATTGTCGTGATGAAATAATTAGCCCGGCTCTTTTTTCCAGGATATACGTGCGCGTCCTCTCCGCTGAGCGGCGCTTCGTAATTGTGCGACGCGCTAATTAGCTGACACGCTAATTACGAATGAGTCCCTGCGAAGCGATAGACCGTGTTGACACGGTGCGATTTTTTTCAAGAAAGGATTAATTAGTGCAGTCGTTAGTATCGACCGGTGCGTAATGCGATCCCAAAATTTCAAAGCAACAATTATTAAAGAAGTTACAATAGAGCGTATATTAATTAGAATCTCTATATTTATATTGATAATATTGCTATGTGTATTAATATGTTATCATCAAAATTATCAAATAATTCCAGTAAATATTTCAAATGCAGGTTTTTATATTATTATTTATGTTTTCCAGTTATGCCAAATAATTTTTTTCTTAAATCTAAGATGCTAAAAGAATTTAAGTACGTAAAGATAAATACACACATTTTATCGTTTTTTACCTATGTACATATAAATATACAGGCTATGTTCCAAAATTTACTGCCCATGAAAATCTATAGTGCATGTAACGTAAACTATATAGATTTTCGGTACTGGTAGTTGTGAATTTTGGAACATAACCTGAACGAACTAAACATCGCAATAATCAAACGCGCACTTGCTAGAAAATAAGACATTACATAGGAGGCCTGTTTTGTTCTTCTCGTTAGCATCTCATTGGCGATTGAATTCTAGCTGAAATAAAGTCATCAATGAGATATTAGCGGGAAAGACAAAATAGACCTCCTGTATTTAAGTAGTTATATTTTTCATTCTACAGCAGATGTGCTGTTTGCGTTAAATCCATTGTATATATCGATGATATTTATTACATACTCAGTTTTTGCTCTAGTTGAAAATAATAAACAAAGTAATATTTTCTTAAGAGCAATCAATAATCTAGTGTAGAAGAATGAAGATATCCTTTATACAATAGGTATCGTGAGAATAAAAATATGAGATCCTATAATGTTCGGTGACGGTTCGTTGATCCGTGAGAGCGGGTCCGTGAGTTCCTTCTTCAGTTGACGGTGATTAAGCCGAGGGAGGAGAGAGAAGGCTGGAGATGTCAATTATAAAGCCTTAATCGGAAACTCGTTCTTACATTCTGTTAGTTTATATCCAAGCGGCGTAAAACGAATCAGAGAAGGAGATATAAAGAGAATCGAAGGAGAGCATCGAGATCAGTACTATCATGATACATCGCTTCTCTCTTCTACCTATACCACAGTTTTCCTGATCATCCCTTTATCTTTATGCTTATTATTCCACTCATTTAGGTGCACCAAGGGTCGATCTATATCTTCCTCGGCAATCATGCATGCGAGCACTCTCTGCAATTTTTCTGACCGCGAGTAATCGTGTATCGTACACCGCATGTGTCAACTACGCCTGATATACTTGTACAAGAATGTATAATCTTGATTAGTTATCCCACGCTATCCATTACAGTAATGTACAGGGTTGCGATAAGGTAAGCATTCTTACGTACGTTCGCGCATGCGGTCGTCGGTAACAGTCATTTTCGCGGTTTCGCTTTCATAAAATCTTAAGCCATTTTTTTTTTTAAGAGCTTAAGTGGATCCGCGCGGTGATGTTTGGATTACGATGCCTCGATAGAAAACGATAAAATATATCTGTTTGATAACCAATATAGCCATATAAAAGATTTAAAAAATTTACATTATATCGAAATTGTTTCGGTAATTTTGTCCTTTTGTGCATCCATATACATATATATCGGTCGTTCATACGTTTCTTTGAGTGTTTTCTTTTGTAATCATGAAAACGCTTCCTGCCATGTTGTCGAGATAGCTGCAAATACAAAGTCGCCATAAGGGATTCCGAGTTAGGCAGAAGCTCACGTAAATGAATTAGCATGCGCATTATGTTGTGAATTAAGCATCCTACTTGGACGCAGCAAACTTAGTCTCGCCGAGCTCAACAGTACAATTTTGTTAATGCATGCCACAATGTGTCTGAAAATGAGTGCACTTGATATGCACTGTGTGTTTCTTGAGACGTAACTGATCAATTATCATATAACCTTGCGCAAACGTTATTTCACTACAAAGGTAGTTGAATATTTCAAATATTCGAGATAATTTATACTTTACCATAGTTTACATGATTTCTTATTAACAGAAATACGGTCGAGAAAATATCACTTTATCGTACTATAATGACATTTTTGTAATATTTATGCTAAAAAGAATTCTTTTAACATTAACATTTTTATCTCAAATATTATTTATATATTAACGTATACAATGATTCTAAACCTATTATATCGCTTTTGCGTACGTAACTACTAGATGAAATTAACTATTACACATGTGTTGTATATTTGACATTCTCGATGACTTCATTTTTCATCGCTTAGAAGGATTGGACTCTGTCGCCGTGCAAACCGAGCAATCCTTCAGGACTGTCGCCTTTGCGTGTTCTCGTAATGCGTAAAATGAAACGCGCGTGCCGAGCAGGCAATCAGGGCTGATATTCCGAGTTTCCGGAAATAAATTACCGGCTACGTATACGTCATTTCCTACATTCTTCGTAACTGCTTTCGACCAGCTCGCGTCTACGTTCATGCTCTGTCGTCCGCAAACGCGGACCAGTTTGTGAAACAGTATCAACCAATTTGAATTAAATTTTGTACGAATTTCGCTATTGTAACGACAACTGTTGTACACAATTTGGCCAGGTGGGCCAGTAGTAATACTCCAATCCCGCGAAAATTTCAAGCGAATTTCCAAAGTCGAAATATTTAAGGATGAGGATGCAGGAAGGCAATGCTCTTTTTGTATATATAATAGTTCTATGCAGTGTCAGAGATTTTTAAACTTATACTACACACAGCGTCTCAAATTGAAATTAAATTCCTTTTGTGATATATATTGTATACCTATTTACAGTTAATTCATCTAACATTTATCATTTATATGATTTCATAATATATGATACATAACACGATTCCATTTAATATATATGTATTTGTCAGATAATTCGCTAAAATCATTGTATTCATAAAATAGAAGAACAGCAGCATCTTTTAAGACTAATTTAGAGCTCGTTATTTACGAATTTTAAGTATGACATTGAAAATTGGAGAAACTGAGAAGTATCTTGTAATAAATAAACATCAGTTGTAACACACCCCAGTCAACTTCGACACTTATTTGATACTAAGAACAAATTAAAAATCGTGTGCAAGAGATAGTTGATTATAACATAATTTAAGTATATATAAGGAGAGACCCACCATCTTTTTAAATAATCATCTAATAATCATAATATTAAAAAAAAAATTTGTAGCATTTTCAATAGAAACGTGCGCAATATTGATGCAGTTCTAGAAGAAAGATTTCTTCTGCCAATCATTTCGTTAAAGTTCGTATTACGGCACTTGATACAGCGCTATATAAACTTGTCGATACCTCGTAAAATCTCATGGAACACATGTCGCTCTTGACTGAACTACTTGTTCGTCGTCGTTGGACCTCGATTCGTGATCGCTTGATACGAGATGCAGATTCTACGGCAAATTACTATCGATATTAATTGATGTCAATTATCGTCGCGTTTGACACGCAGCCGTATGTAGGACGCGAGCACGTCATACGGCCTGCGCCGTACGGTGCAACGGTGCACCTCGGTGCAACGACGCAACGGTGCTTCGGGTAAATAGCTGAGAGAGTCTCGATAATGGCGCGTATCGTTGTCGTCATCCTCGTCATCGTCGTCGTGACACTTTCGGCCGATCCAGAAAGGATCGCACCTGTACTCGCGTCTTGATCCGTATCGGCCAGTTTATCAAGAATTGAACACGTCGTTTGTTTCCGATGTTATATTTGTAGATACATATTCTTACAAACAATATTAGATCCAACATCTGTAGAATATCCACCTGCAAAAAGTTTAGTTATTAGCTAGACGAATTAAGTATTTTTTATTTAAGACAAGCATATCACGGCACATTTGCGGTAAATCGTATCGCGAGACGCGCGTAATATGTAGATACTATCCGCGAGACTCTCAAATAACGTTACTATAAAAAGAAGAAGCAATGCAACTTAATAATATATGTAAGTCTTCTAAAATAATGTACAAATTATTAATTTTGAACATGCGCTTTTAATTATTCGAGAAATTGTATCTAAAACTTACCGAGTGAATCCGGTTATGTGATTTCTAATAATACTTTGATCTTAAAATTTCCCACCAGTTAGCCTCTGACCATTGCATCTATACGTTTAGAAGTATATTCTAAATTTTACGAGCGAGAGGTTAACGACAATCAGAAGGTGTATTCAGCGACCTAATGTTAACGGGAATAGTAGAGCTCAGGAGCTAAACAGACACCAGATTGGGTCGCATCGTGCGATCACCAGTAAGCGGGGTGAGGTGCACTCGACTGTGCCATTCTGAGGTCCGCGACGGAGAGGGAAGAAATCGGTACGTAGGTATCCAGAGCACGTACGTTCCTGTGTCCATATCTAGAGAGTGAGAGAGAGAGAGAGAGAGAGAGAGTAAAAGAGAAAGAGAAGGAAAGAGAGTGGGGGAACGGAGAGAGAACCCACAGGTACACGCTCTATATACGCTCTCTGGACGCTCGCACGCAGTCCGGCACGCATACGTCGCCGCGGCGCGCCGCGCCGGTGGGCCCGCAGGTGAAGGCGCGCGAGGTAGGACGGTCAGACACACCGTCGCGTTTTCTTCTCTCTCTCTCTCTCTCTCTCTCTGGTGGGGGACCACACGTGTGGTGTGTGTATACACCGTGCCGGCGCGCAGGGCGACCGAGTAGACTGCTGGGCGGTCGCCGATCCAACGCCGAGCACAAACACGCCGAGAGATCTACCGAAGATCGTTCGAACCGCTTGAGAAATGTGTAGATCGGTGAGCGATCGATCGATCGATCGGCGCATACGGGATCTTATCAGGCGCATCGTAACAGGAAGTAGCGGCCACGGATACGAGAAAGATTAATGTTTAATGAAATTATTATATATATAATCAAAAATGCAAGAATTTTACAATTAAAAGTAAATGAAGTATATATTATTAATGGATATAAATTATTAATAAAAATTAACATCGAACATAATATTTTGCAATATTTTAACATTTATATTTCGAATTTTGTACAAAAAATATGAAGGATATATATATATAATAAAATACATAATAAAAAGTTATTCAATGTGTGAATAGGACAGAGTCATATTTAGTATCATAATACGAGTACGATCGTGGTATTTGTGGTAAAATATTTATCTTTTAAAGAAAATTGAAATTTATTAGGTATTTTTAAGATATATTTTAGAAATATATGTATAATATTATACATAGTACAATACTATATTAAGAATTTATATTGTAATGCATATACGGAATAACTTAGAAGAGCATTTATGCTGATCAGTGCAAAGAAATATTATAAATGCATATATTTTTGAAGGCGAACATTTATATGAAAAATAGATCTGCTGATCGGATTATTAGTTATCAAATTTACAACTTAAGTGGATAATTCTGTTTGAAATCACCGTGGTTGGACCGTAATGAACAATACAATACGCACATTGTCGATTATAATAGTCATTTCCAGTTATTATTGTTACCATTGTCATTATCTCCTGTGTATCATATAATCATGAAATTAATTGATCGATTATTTAAATCGTAATCTTTATTGCTAAAACATTATTACGCGAAAATCGATCTCGAGGTCTGCTTGATTTATGGATTCACGTATCTGTACAATCCGAGACGTTCTATCACACGATCTAACGCGAGGATTTATATTAAATTAATACGATACGTGAACCAAATTTCAACATGTATCCGTAGGGCCTACACTTTCGACATATTAATTCGCTTGTAATCCGAAAATTCTAAACAGCAGTTTAAGCAAATTTGATAAAATTTTCGATTAATTAATTCTTCTTTATCGATAGTAGAAATTTTAGAATAATATAATTACGGAAAATGATAAAAGATTTTGATGCCTGCGTGTATGTGAAGTTCAAATCGACTTTAATAAAGATTTAACATATTCTCGACGAAACTTTGTTAAATATTAAGAATGATGCGAATTGATTAAATTGGAATGCAAAAATCAATTCCTTTTCTGAAATAAAAAATACATAGTATTTAATTCTTATTTAATCCTATTGCATTTCGAAAATTTTTAGGATATATTATTGTAATAAAATTAATTTATTAGACGTAAAACGAAATAACTTATAACTACACTCAATGAATACGTCAAGCACTACATAAATTATATAGTACTGATGTTTATTCATTCTCTCTCTTCTATCAATGAACTTAAAAAAATAACGATTATGCAAATGTTGCCATTTAAATCTACACCTTCAATCTCTCTATCATTAATGCTGAATAGCTGGAGCTCATGCAGAGGATTAATTAATCGATATATATTAATTTAATTTCAGCATGTGTAAAAGCGAGAAAGAAAAAAGAGGAAGAGAAGGCAAGAGAGAGAAAGCGTCGCGGCAAAACGAACAACGAAACGAGCATTCGGCTTTAGGATCGCGATCGACGGATTAAATCAGACTCGCGAGCTGCGCGCAAGGCAGATTAATTGCTCGGTGTATTGGCCCGGTATGCCCCGGTGATCGTGTAGACTGCTGGGCGGCCAGCACAGCGCCGCCGATCTCCTAACGTGTCCGACCGTTCTCGGAGAGTGTGATTATTTTTAGCGATCTGACCGACCGTACGATCACAGTGAACGGCGACGGTGGCGGCGCGGCGGCACGATTGCACAGCGAAACCGTGATCTCTGTACTTGCCCCCGCCCGCCTGTCCGTAAAATCTCTCTCTCCCCCTTCGGCCATAATGAAGTGCGACAAGTATATGATCGTGCAGCGCACGCCCTTTTATTTTGCCTTGCAGACAATTCTAACGATTTCATTGCGTGGCGTGATAGGTACTTTCGAGAGCCGACACAGACAGATTTCACGATCTACCCACGAATTGAAATCGGGATAATAATTTTGATGAATTTTCGCGCTTCAGTGCTGTAGACTTCAGTGTCTCACACGTTCAAGTGTCAATGTTACGTTCCTATTATCTTCACATTTCATTAATGATCGCACGAACAACATCGCGATATAAATTACGTACGATAATAATGACCGTAAAATAAACAATTATCTTTAGTTGATAATTAATTAGCCAGTTTGTTTACATAGCCGCAAACTATAAAATTCGATCGGCGTAGATAATATGTTAAAAATATATTGTACATCATATAAAGTGTTAAGGGGATCTTTAAGACATTGGAAATAGCACTTACACACAGACGATTACGTGTCATTGACACATCACTATATCAATATCTTACTCACGCACGCCACACATATACGTAGATTTTTGTATCGTAATTATGTTGTAATTAGACATCTAACTCTAATTTTAAGTACTCCACGCTGTTTCTTTATGCAAACTATCATGCCTGTGGACTACTACTTCTTACGTACAGATTGCGCAGCTTTTGTATAAAACAAATGTTGTTACGACGTGCAACGACCATAATCCATATTGAACTAAAAAATGGTAAAGAACTCAATTTTGAAATTTTTTATCGTTTTCAGCATAGATTCTATATCTCACAGGCACGTATTAATGCGTATACTTTAATTCTGTAAAAGGATTTTCGAATCTGTGAATGACAAAAAAAATATTTACGATACAAGAATTATACGATTTAGTTGGTAATACAGGAGGCTTTTTTCTCTTAGACTAACTAAGAGAAAAAATTCTGTTATAATATATTTCTTGTGAGCTATTAAAAAAAAATACATACAGGAGTCGTGTAAGAGAAAGGGAGGGAAGGAGGAAGAAAAAAGGGAGGAAGAGAGAGAGAGAGAGAGAGAGAGAGAGAAGGAGAAACAGAAAAAGAAAATTGTCTTCGGAAGATATGGTTTTATTTATTTTTCTCGTTAACACAGAAGGAACACGCGCGTGATTAATGTCTCCAGTGGATACGCTTCGCGTTTCGCGAGGCGATAAGCACCCGCGTATATCACACTCTTTCCAAAAGAAAAGAAATTTTAATATTGTTCCCCACGGCGATTTATGGTTGCCATCCTTTGTCAGGATTGAACGGCAATCGCCGAAAAGCTCGGTGCTTGCTATCCATTCCTTCCTTCCTTTCTCTTCGTCGTGTATCCCTGAAATCAGCAGAACAGGTTCAGCGCTATGAACGCAATATGATAATTATTGGCTGGTATAACGGCCTCATCGCGATTTGAATTACGATATCGCGAGTTGAACTCAATGAGTCATGCAAATGCAAAATGGAACAAGTAAGGTGGATAATTTTGCTTCTAAACTCATTAATAAGATAGTATTCTAAAATTGCAAATGAAGATATCAGGAATCAATATCAATCTTATATTAAAGCTAAAACATTTACTTTGGCGAGAAACAGAATATAGTTAATATATAACCAGATGTCCCATTTTCGAAACAATTTTTCATTATTATGTTGTACATATGAATAATTATATTATGTATTTAAACTTACATCCATACATTCTTCCCTATTTCTCCACAATATAAAATTACTCGTAAATAAAATCCAAAAATTTTGGATTCAAGAGTATCTGGTCACATTAAATGTATTGAAAAACGATTGAACTTTTCAACTCTTTTGTTGACTTGGTTGGCACCTATCTAGTCTATCTCCCTTACTTAAATAACGATATTGTCTTATATTGCAAAAAATATAAAAACTTATGTATTTTTAAATAAAAACTGTATACATATATATAGTATCTCTTCATATAAAAGTCAATTATTACTTCCAAATATGCTTTGCGTCATTTTTTTATAATGAAAAGCATCGGCATTTTCTTTCGCTCGTTTCGCTTTATTGCTTCACCAAAAAAAGAAAACACTCTTCTGGCGTATCCCAAATTAGAGCGAGAGCGTTACAACACACGCCGAGCAAACGTAAAGTAGAGATGAAGTAGAGTCGGTGCAGTAACACACTTAACCACAAGTGGATTACCTCTTACTGCACTGTAAGTGCATTAATTCTCATTCAAGACGTTATCGGTAGTCTTCGACCCGGTATTTTTCACCCCGACACGAGAAGCTACTATCCGCGCTATTATAAGACGTCAAAGTTACGTATTGTCGTTTCACAGTTAATCGTCGGAATAAGCCCTCAGAATCGCCATCAGTGTTGTTACTATCAATCGCGTAACAACCCGATCTCTTGGTAACAGAGAAACATGCCACTTCTGTCGCTGCACCATCGGCTGTTAATCTTCTACAATGAATCAGCTCTGGCACGATTCCGAAAGCACATTTCGTCCTCGCTAAATTCAAGGCTCCGAACTTGAGGACGAGTTCGCATTCGATCGGACACGCGCGAGTGGTTGCTCTGTGATAAATTACTCTTCTCTTGCGGTTACGAGCAATTGGACAAAATATTGTTCTGACACTACGCTCTTTCAAAAAGTACAGGAGATTTGACAAAAAGTATTAAAACCTTTTTAGTCTTTATGAAGCAAGATAATAATAAAAATAAAAAATTACTATTCCGTGAAATTGTTAAAAAATTAGAAGTAATTTTTTAAATATAAGTGAAGATATTGCTAACTATAGTAATATATCTAGGAGAAAGTTGCGCTGAATGTGTGCTACTTAATCTATTTTTTATTATATTTTCCATTTTTAATATTAATTTGTACATAAACATTGAAAATTGTAGCTTGATATTTCGGACACTTTTGCATGTTTAACTTTTCACCAATATAATGAATTAATTTGTTATGTGCCTTTGTGACACGGCTACGAAAGAAACGATTTGGTCGATCAACCTTTGTCAATTCTTCCCTATATGTATGTAATTGTTTAGTAGATTTAGAGTATTATGTATCAAAAAATTAGATAATTAAGTAAACACGATATTTTCGTAATTATAAAAGAAAACAATTACAATATTATGAAATTAACCACGAATATTGATAGAATTGTTTATAACAAAATCGATAAAAATTATTCTAAATTAGTACGAATTGTGTTGCACAGTCGTAATTGTCAACTATGATGATTCGATTAACTATCTAATGAAGGAATCCAGCATCGAATTTAGAAAATCTGAACGTTCAACGGAAATCTTGTTCATTGGAATACAACTATTCTCCTCTTTCCTCTTTCTCATTCCTTTTACCATCTATCAAAGCGTTTCGATATCTCGTTAAAAAATCGACAAAAATCCCAGTTAATCTCTCTCTCTCTCTCTCTCTCTCTCTCTCATAATATGTCTCTCCCTTTTCTTTCGTTCTTCAATCCATCCCGCTGTTTCATTCCACCCTCACCGCGAACGAATCAACTAAAAAATTTGTCGATAACACGTGTTTTCCCTGCCGTTTGAGAGCAACCTCCCCAACTTTCATTGAACATATCGACATCATCCTATGCAGTAACGCAATAACAAGGATAAGCTGCTTTTCTTCCTTCTTTAGCCGAACTTATAATTAAAAGATCATGATTTGATTTGATATTAGTTCGTAAAATAATGTACGACAAATTTTCATTTGAACAAGACAGTTTAGTCTTATTTTTTAATCTTTATATGCAAGTTGTGTTATAGATTAATTTCTGTTAACTAATTTGAAATTAATAACTATAATACTACTTTTTTATCTCTGAAGTTTTTGTAAATTTTATTTCTTATTTAGAATTTGGAAACTATTAATTCCTTGATATTTTTTAAAAGATATGTACCTATACATATTTGTTAAATGAAAGAAGAGGCATATATTTACAGATGAAAGATATATAAATATTGTTGTGTGTTCTTTTATAAATTCTTTACTTTTCCACTAGTTTTTACTCACGATTTCGCTTTTACAGTGCTACTGCTACATACAAATTTTTGAAATGTTGCTCTAGTTTTTATGATTGTAGAAACGTATTTTTGTAGTAAAATGATGATGGGAAACACTGTATTCTAACTTTTCATGGAATTAGTTATCGTGTGCAGATTTTACTGGATGATCGTGTGTAATACCCTTTCCGCCTCCTGCATTGTAATTATAGTGATTGGCGCGTATTGATGGACCATTGCGTATCGTATTGTAATCATAATGTAATAGCACGAGTAGTGTAACGCAAGCGGACATTAATTGAAGTGCACAAATTATAGGCATTTGCGAATGATTTACGCCTGACAATCATAATTGCCATTGTGCTTTTAACGTTTATTGATTGTACTCTCTAAATTTCTTGAAGTAAAATCTCACTCCAAATGAACAAAAATACTGTTACTATTAAAAAAGAGTGAAAATATAATATTTGTATTCTTTTTAATAAGAGTGGCAGATTTTTTCTTTTTTGAAGTGAGATTTTACTCTTTTAAAATGAAATTTATTCCAAAGAAAAAAATGCCTTTTTTAGAATGAATCTTACTCCAAAAAAGAGTGAATATCTGCTACTTTTATTCAAGAATGCAAATATTTTCACTCTTTTTCAATAGTGGCAAAATATTTTCATTCTTCTAAAGTGAGAAAAAAAATTTACTCCAAAGAGTTTAGAGAGTATTATACATTTCTTTTTAAAAATGAGTTCGTCTCATGTACAAAAAAAATTAAGACATTTTATTTCAAATATATTTTCTATTTTATTACCAATATGTCTGTTTATTATAACATTATTCAAATTTCGTTAATTCTTTTAATCTAAATGTTACGTGTCACGCGTTACATTAATAGTTGTGTATTACACTACTCTAGATATTTGAAATATACTCTTTAAAACGAAATATATATATATATATATACAATCTCAGGCACAATATATAAATCTCTAAATTCAATATCGGCGATGTTTACAGTAGCGCGCGATATCGCGTTACGTCAACGATTGATCGAATAAACGATAATTTCGCCAGCCTCGCATCCCTGATGCTACTTTCCCTCTTTCTCTTTCTTCCGTTTTCTTCGTTTTCGTGCCTTTTAACTCTTCCCCTTTTGTATCAGCTGCTAGTTTTACTGCATTGCTTTTCAATTTTCGAAGCCGGTTTTACGCGACGGTAAGCGTTTCTCCCTTCAACGAAAGAACCACGAACGTGACTATCGCGCCGATTGATCGAAACGGATGTATATTGTAACTTTCCGGGAAGCTTATTCCCGTGTTTGCGTTTCACGAACATTGTCATAGTCTTTCATCGTTGTTTCACACGCTGTATACCACATTGTGGCGGTGCAACGTACCGGTCGCGGAGCCGTACCCGGCACACGAATTATATACGCATCTGCCGATATTTAACGAACATTACACGTATATGTTCTGACAAAATATTCGTAGCAGTGCGAGCTACTCCTGTTGTGTCCATGTTCCGCGTATAACGCGAATCGAGCTACATTTTGTAGAATGACGGATATTTTGCGAATAGTTATAAGGCCAATTGAAGCGTTTGCAACATAGAAAAATATTCTATCAGCGGTGAATTCGTGAGTCTATCTAGCGCAGTCAGCAACTTGCCTGGAACTTATTAGATCAGACAGCCCAACCGACGCGTTTTGTCGCAATTATAAATATCCTACTCACGAAGTATTATTTCCGAATGCTCCAGAATACACTCAGATCCCCGAAAGAGATCACGTAATACGTGCGGAAAAAGAAAAACAAGGAAGCAAGAAATCTTATGCTGCGACAAGAATTAAACTGTCACGATTTCTCGCAACACCATATCTCTCTCTCTCTCTCTCTCTCTCTCTCTCTCTCTCTCTCTCTCTCTCTCAGCATATCAATAGATTTAATCAAAAGAAGACTTTCAGTTAAATCAATAGTAATCGAATATCACGTGAACATTTTATTATACCAAAATACTATCACAAATACCATATTAAAAATAACTTATCAATGTAAATAAAGAAATTTCTAATAGTTTTCAATGTCCACTAATGGCATATATATGTAAAATAAAAAATTTTAGATTTATATAAACAGTGGGCATTTTGAAAGCCTGTTGTTAAGCTATTGCATTTTTTATTATCGTTCGATTTTAATAGATTGAATATTCATGTACGTATTGGGATCATAAATTTTTATTGATAGTTTTTCTGTACGATAAAAATAAATAATAAAACTTATACAAGTTTTTTCTCATTTATAAACAGAAAAAATGATTTTGTTGAATTATTTCAAAATTTAATTATAGATAAAGATTTGGAAATATTTTTATTGGGGACTACCAAAATTATTATATAAGAATGCAAAAAGTTTTGACATTCTAACAATCAGTTTAAGTGACATATAGAATAGGGTGGCCCAAAAAAAATTTTTACGCGGCCGCCCCCCAGAATTGTAAAAGATGCAAAAAAAAGAGACCCGTATTTTTTTTTTTTTTTAATCGCTTGATATTTAATGGTGCCGCCAAGCCTCTGAAGTTTCCCATGTATTCTATATGGGAAAAAAACACATTTTCGTAGATTCGATAAAAAATTGTTAAAAATATCTGGTTTTTTAATCTGCAAACGATATTTCTCTTGAGAAATGTTCAAAATATGAGATTCTGGCAATTATTTATTAAAAAAAATTGTGTTAACTATGTTTTACAGTGCCGCAGAGAACAAAACGCATGTAAAAATCGCACTTTTATATGTTTAAAATTATTTCTAGTAATTTTCTCGCTGATTCTCGCACATAGATTTTTCTTTTTTTACCGACAAATGAATTGTTACTAATGATTTCTTGTATTTTATAATTGTTTAAACAAATTATTGTTGTTACATTTATTTATTCTTTCATAACTGAGCTATAAATTCGCAGTTTTTTTCTGAATTTATTTTAAACTTGTTACTCAGGAGTTTTCGAGGTCGCTGATTT